>NC_056730.1:747615052-747661840 GCF_019279795.1 Protopterus annectens | reverse complement strand
GTGTATGTGCTTCCAGTCACACCTCTGTCAACCTTTGTACATATCAAAAAAACAGTGTACTAAAACAAACTGAACTACTAAAAAGAAAAACAGTCAGGAATGCTCTGGTAAAGCCTCAAAGTATTATTGATTTTTAATCCAATGTGCAATTTCGTTCAACTCCCTGGTTGAACTTCTTCAGATAAAAACAGTTCTCTCATACCATTTCATTTAATACACATAATTAAAGAACACATGTTTCAAAAACACCTATCACAATGTTGCAATAATTAAAAGCATAATTAACACTTGTCCACCCATAACCAGCAGCAGTTAATGGGTGGAAACATGAATCCTCACTTCTGGCTAAGAAATCAAACTAGGAAAGTCATATATAAAATATTGTATATAAAGAAACCTAGTTAAATGTTTTAACCACAATACAAGTACGGGTACAACAGGCAACTCAATCACATACTTACAATACAAAGTAACACAACCATCTAACACATAAAACATTAAAATGCATTGATCTTCTGTTTAGATGTAGCCAAAATATATCAAAAACAGTTTGAATCACTGCACCAAATCTAAGAGCCTGTCACTATAAGATGTACCATGATAACAGAATGGACTGGCAGTCAACAACAGTCGCTTACTGGCAGAAGAATAGAGTTTCTTTTTGTTGGTCATTTACTCATGCAGTTACCTTTGTTCTTACATAAATAAGTTAAGTAGAAAACATTTACCTTAATAAGGTTTTTTTGCAAGGGGAAACAATTCAAATCAAGGCCTTTGAATATTAAGAAACTCTGTTTCTAATGGTTTACATTCTCGGATCCATCAAAGCAAGTCTCCACCCCATACCCTGATACTTCATCTGGTGAGCGTGCTGTATTGGTGACCGGCTACCCTGTTGTCAGCAGCAAGCCCAGCCCACTAACCAAGTTAAAGTATGCTCATATTTCTTCCTAGCATAAATTATCAATTTATAAGTACAGAACTAATGGTGGTAAACAAATCATCCAGTTCTTACAGAATCTCTGCTATTGTGAGATATCTTATGATGTGAAGTTGTTAAATCTCGCCATTTATTCTCACTGATGGGTTCGGAGCCGATCCTTGGCTCCGACACAGCCAGTAGCAAAGCTCAAGGTTTGCCAGTAGCTCAAGACCAAGCCCTTTACCTCACAATGCACTGCTGGAATTACCTCAGATCTAGTTTGCCGCGGCAAGGGAGATCTCGGTGATCCAGCTAGCTCGGACCATTTTTGGAAAAAACAACAGCAAGTCTATATAAAAAGTTTTCGTTTTTGTTTAAAAAATAGTGTGTGTTAGTATTAGGTCTTTTCATAATATAATCTATAGTTATAAATAGTTTAAAGGTTAGTGCCTTGTTGGCTTCTTCGTTTGTGTGGGCCTTTAGCCCTATTTACTCTTATTAATCTTTATAATAGTCAGGCTTTTTTTCTGTGGGCCTCTTTAGCCCTAATTTTCTAATCTATAATTACATTGTTATAGATAGTGCCCAGATTGGGCTTAGTTGTTTGTGGATCTTTACTAGTGAGTAAGGACTTTATTACCTTTTGCAGTTTACTGTTTGTTTTATTTAAATATGTTGGATGAAAAGGAGAAATCCCATCCTAAATCAGGTTTTAAAAAATCCCCATATTGTGGGCAGAAAATGTCCATCACTGATGGACACATTCATTGTGTCTACTGTCTGGGGGCTAAACACCTTCAAGACAACTGCAGCATTAGTCACTCCTTTTCTTCAAGAGTCCTCTTGGAGAGAAGGAGGAAACTTATGGACAGCGGATTGCTACAGCAATCTTTTTCTGAAGTGTTGAGTAGCCATGAGGGTACTAGTACGTCCTCCAAATCCTCAAAATCTAAATCTTCAGACAAAGTGACAAAAAAGGCAAAAATTTCAGAACGAGGGTCATCGGTTCCACAGACATCGGAACCGAGTGTACCTTTGATTCAGAGTCAGTTCTCGGTATTGGAGCCAGTCTCTGAAGTTCCTTCTTTCCCTCTGCTCCAATCAGCACCTTCGGTGCATTCAGCTAAGTCCTCAGTCAGCCTTTCAGATTTGGACATGGATCGGCTAGTGCAGAAGCTTTTACAGGCACCAGGACTTGCCAAATTGTTGTCGGCCCCGACCAGCTCGTCGGTGCCGAAGACCATGGAACCAGGTTTGTCTACTCCTCCTCTGAGCTGTAGTGGACTCTCGGAGCCAAAGGAAACTGAACCCTTGGTTGTCGAACCCTTGGTGCCAATAACCACACTAGTGTTATTGGCTCCATCTACTCGGATGTCCTCGGCGCCGACTGAGGAATCTAGGAGCCGAAGCTCTCCCATCGGGTCCAGGGAGGATAGTTGAACCGATTTTTCGGTGCCGACTCTTCCTCTCGGGGCTTTGGCTCGGATGAGCTTGGCTCCTACCTCGGCCTCGGAGCCCAGGGTTTCAGTGCGGGAGGATTGGACGGTACTCTCGGGTCCATCCACTCCTTCTCGTCGGAACCATGGTGCCTTAGGTGCTATGAGAAGAGTTTTTGTCTCCAAATACAACGTCAGCATCGGTTCAGCTTTCTCTCTCCCCTCAAGCTCCTGTGTTTGCTTCTTCATCTACCGGTCCCTCTAAGTGTAGAGACCCTGAGCCTCAAGTACCCCCACAGGGCGTCCCCTACTCTTCTGAGACCTCCCCAGATCCCCCCACTAAGGAGGTGCCCAGGAAGAGATTGTGCAAGAGGAGGCACTTAGACTCCCCACAATACTGTGGTTTGTTTTCTTTACCTTGTGTTTTACTTGCATTCTGCTTTAACAGCATATTAAAACTTCAAAAGAAACCACAGGTCTCTCTCTTCTGAGTCAGGCAGAATTTTTTTCCCACCCTCCCATCCAATTACAGTTGTCTTGTTAAATACCACTGTCTTTCTAGTTGCCTGCCTCTTATGTTAATCTGACCATATATCTCATTTCCTTTCTACTTTCACTGGCTTGTGTGAGTAATCACAAAAATCATCATTTTTGAAATCCCTCCCCTTCAACTATTTAAATTTATTGGCCATCCTACTGTATTCCATAGTACCAGAATACAAAAGTGACCACCCCTTTCAACCCATCTTGCTGTTTTAAAAATAGTAACTCTCCACTAAACCTTAACTTTTTAAACAGGTAAAACTTAAGTTACCTACTTTCACATCTAACTTCTCTAATGCACATTGCAGTGTGCATTTTTTTTCATCTTACCTTTAAGCATCCCTCTGACTAGCACTTTCTCTAATACCTGCTGGAAAGCACTAGGAAGCCTTAAACTGATACAAGCACTCAACTCTCCTTGTTAATAAGGAGAAATTAATAGTAGGCACTAAACAGCCTATAATTGCAAAGTACCTTGCTAAGGTAAGGGGAAAACAGCTCCTGTACTTTACAAAAAAAAAAAAAAGCACCAAACCAGGTATGTCCAAGGGTCAGCTTCCGGTGATTTCTCCTGTCCACCTGGTGAATCTGGGCATACTGGGGTAATGCAGCAATTACCTCATGTACACAGACAACCCTCTCCTCTTACCACCCAACACTACAACCTGTGAGACATGCACGTACATAGCCAAAATGGAAGCAAAGCTCTCTCCACCCAAGATTGTGCTAGACACTCAAGAGGAGAAGGCTAATACCCACACTACACCTCAAGCAACACATAGCCCTTCTAAACCCACACCATCAACACCCACATATAGCAACACTAAATCCACATATGCAGAGGCCCTTAACTGTAACCTGCCCAAGCAACAAGGACCTCTGAAGCTGAAACACAAACAAACACCAATCACAGCCAAAGTGTCACATAGTTCACAACACCAGTGTGCCACCCAGCAACAGCCCCTAAGGCAAGACAATGTACCTAACACTTTAGTCATAGGTGACTCTATAGTCCTGCACACTGATGTCCCTCTCACCAGGTTGAACAAGGAGAAAATTACAGTCAGTTGCCTGTCGGGTGCCAGGACCCACCACATAACGCATGCACTCAAGTCACTGCACAACAAGTACAACTATGACACTGTCATTGTCCATGTTGGAGTGAATGACTTGAGACTTACCTCCCTGGACTACATGAAAAGAGACATGGAAGAGCTCTTGGATCATGTGGCCCAGGCAGGTATGACCCTAGCCCTGAGTAGCATCCTGCCTTCACCCAGAATGATGCCACAATATAAGGACAAAATGATTGATTTCAACAATTGGCTAAGCTTCTGGTGTCATTCAAAGGGGTCCAGTATCTGTCTGCCTGGGACGACATGATTGACAGACCACGATGCTTTGCCAGAGATGGTCTGCACCTGTTGCCCCTGGGATTCAGGTTACTGGCTAAGGCTCTTGCCACCTCTATAATGCCTTTTTTAGGCAAAGTTCAAAGGACAAAACCACCACCATAACAAGTACAAGCATGCAAAATCTGAAGGTAATGCTACTCAATGCTAGAAGTCTAAACTTCAAAATGCACTCTCTCGAAACACTCCTAAAAATGGAAAACATTGATATCTGTGCAGTAACTGAGACCTGGTTCAAGGCTCCAGAGAGCACCCCTGCAATACCAGGCTACAACCCTTACCACACTTTTTGGCCACCAAACCAGGACCGAAACACTAAAGGAGGAGTGTCAATATTCACCAAGGGTATTCACACCACCAGGCTAGTTGCCCAACGCAATGCGTCTGAAATTCTCCAGGTGCAACTAACACTAGGTAAGACTGCAATCCAAATTGTAGCTTGCTACAGGTCCCCCATCATACCCCAATATTCTCACTACACCTTTCTAAACATACTGGAAAATATTAAGATAGAACCAAATACCCTAATACTGTGTGATTTGAACTACCCTGCCATTAGCTGGGAAAACTACTCATGTACCAACACATTTGCCCAACGGTTCTTGGAATTCATAAATTCCAACATCCTGGATCAACTAATCCATAGTCCCACCAGGGGCTCCAATATCCTAGACCTGGTCATTACCAACATGGGAAATCGATGCTTCACACCTATGGTCACCCCCTCGTTAGTCAGGTCTGACCATAAGCTAATCACCCTTAAAATCCACATCCCAATCCCACCCCCACCCCCCAGTAAAGAAACCTCCATAAAAAACTTCTCCAAAGCCAACTTCATGCTACTCAAGTCAGAAGTGACAAACTTCATGACACCCATGCAGACGGGAACTGAAAGTTCAACTGCTGAATCCTAAACTAAGGCACTGTACAAGGACATCCACTCATGCATTAATCTTGCCATCCCAAATAGAACCAAGATGCTCTCATCCAAAAAAAAAGGAAGCCAATCTGGTGGTCCCCTGCCATAAACAAACTTTACAACAAAAGGAAGAAACTGTTGCAGAAAAGAGGAAAATCCCAGGATGCAAAACCTCCCTTACCAGCCTCAGTAAGAAACTGAGATCCCTCATAAAATCCTCCAAAGCCAGTTACGAAAATAAAATTGTCAAAGATTCCAAAGACAACCACAAGGCATTCTATAACTATGTCAAGAATCTAAATGGCAATGCTCAGATCTGCTCTGAGCTAAAACAGAATGGCATTAAATATTACTGATCCCAAGGATATTGCCAATATCCTGGCAGATCGATTCAGTGCCAACTTCACCCCCTAAATGGCCCATCTCAATACTGGAAGATTGCCAAATTGCGGTAATAACGGCCACACAGGTAAAAAACACACACTCCAAAGCTAAGAATACAGCATCCATGGGACCAGATGACATCCCGGGCTGTGTACTACATGAACTACAATATGAACTGGCACCTCACCTAAGTGTCATAGGTTCATAGGTTCATATTAGGTTATCTGCCCTCGGGCTTTTATAAGCCTAGCCAGAATGTGTTTGGCTTTCGCCACCCATTTTAAATTTATTTTGCTATGCCTTTTTTCGAGGTTAGTATACTGTGCCTCTGTCTAACAGTGACACAGAAGTGATACCCGGGGTAAACCTATGATCTCCCATCCACTCATCAAGATTCCTCTTGAAGAGAGTCAATGAGGGACTCTGCCTAACCTGGACTGGGATTTTATTCCAGAGTGAAGGGAGCCTCTGGGTTATGAATCTGTCCCTCCGATTTATTTCAGTGCCGAGGTTCAAGTCTCTCGAGCTCGTCGCTTGATGGGATTTGGATTTTCTGAGGTGCAGCATGTCCATTAATTCCGGGTTGGACATGGCTTTATACGTCAGGCACAGATCACCTCTGAACAGGCAGTATGCCACTGAGTAGAGCTGGAGTTTCTTTAACCGGGCACCATATGGCATCTGTTTGAGCCCTTTGATCCTCTTGGTGAGGTACTTTTGGGGTCTTTCCAGTTGCTGCAGGTGTCTGGTAAGGTACATCCCAAAAGGGGCATTGTACTCAATTATGGGCCTGATGAGGGATGAGTAAAGAGGCACGATGACCTCCCCTGATCTAGATGTGAATCCCTTCATGATTAGGTGGGCTATATAAAATGTTTTTCTAACCACTTTGGCCACGTGGTTGTCAAATGAGAGATTGCTATCAACTTGGGTCCCCAGGTCCCTAATTACTTCTTCTGTACTTAATGGATTACCACCTATGTGGTAATTTGTGGGCACTTTGTTTTTGCCAAAGGGATGACTATACACTTTTTGGCATTTAGTTTGAGGCCATGGCTCTGGCACCAGTTGTCTGTTTCTATGAGGCCCTTTTGGAGGATGCTTGTGTCGACTGGAGAGTTGATTATGGTGCCCAGTTTGCAGTCATCTGCGAACTTGGTCAGCCACAGTCCTTCTGTGTTGGCCTGTACCTCCGAGAAATATATACCGAACAAGAGAGGTCCCAGGACTGAGCCTTGTGGGACACCACTTGTAACTTGTTTGGAGTCTGACATGGCTCCAGCAATTCTAACCATGTGGGTTCTGTCCTTGAGCCAGTTTGCAATCCATCTAGTGACATAGGGGTTTATATTTAAGCTGGTGAGCTTATCTATAATGCCCGAGTGGGGTATTGTATCGAAGGCTTTTGCGATGTCCAGGTAGGCTGTGTGGACCACCTTCCCCTTGTCAATGGCATTGGTGACTGTTTCAAAGAAATCAACCAGGTTTAAGAGGCAGGATCTGCCCTTAACAAAGCCGAACTGGGTAGGATCCAGTGTCTGTAGGTCCCCAATATCTTTATTTATGAGGTCCATGATGATCCTTTCCATAGCTTTGCAGACCAAGCTAGTCAGGCTTATGGGGCGATAGTTTCCAGGATCCGTTGAGGCATCACCTTTATGGAGAGGGACCACTGTTGCTGTACACCACTCTTTGGGCACATATCCTGTAGTAAGGCTGAGATTGAACAGTAGCTTTATGTTTGGGTTTAGCTCTTCTTGGAGTTCATGTAGGATGCAGCCCGGGACACCGTCTGGTCCCATTGATGCTGTGTTTTTTGCTTTGGAGAGGGCGGCTCTTACCTGAGCATCTGAGATGTCAGGGAGGCAGCACTCTGCTGGGATAGATATTTGCCCTTTTGGTGGGGAGAAGTTTGTGCTGAACCTGTCAGCTAGGATGTTGGCAATGTCTGTGGGTTCAGTGTATTTTTTGTCATTTTGGACTAATTCTGAGCATATCTGGGAATTACCACCCAGGTTCCTAACATAACTAAAGAAAGCCTTGTGATTATCCTTAGTGTCATGTGCAATTTTTCTTCTCGAAGCTGGCCTTAGACAATTTTATGAGTGCCCGTAGTTTTTTGCTAATACTGATCAGTGATGCCTTCCCTTTTTGGGATTTTGCTCTATCATTTAGTAGCTTCCTCCTTTTATTGTATAGTTTGTGTATGGCTGGGTCCATCAGACAGGACGTCTGCCTTTGGAGGATTGGGTCTTGGTTTTATTTGGGATCGCATGATCCATGCATTCCTGAAGGTGTTCATAGAATGCGTTTATAAAGGATTCTGCGGTCTGGGCCATATTTTCCACAGGCCCGGGGGCTTTGAAGGATTCCACCTCGGTTTTGAGGAGTGTGAAATTTGCTTTAGAGAAGTTTTTCACTGTGGTTTTGTGGGCAGGGGGTGGGGGTCAGGATGTGAATATCCAGTGAGATTAGTTTATGGTCTGATCTTACCAGTGAGGGATACACATCTGGTCTGGAGCATAGAGTCCCCATGTTGGTGATGATCAGGTCCAGTATGTTTTCCCCTCTTGTGGGAATGGTAACAAGTTGTTCCATAGCATTGGAGTTTATAAATTCTAGGAACCTTTGGGCTAGGGTGTTGGAGCTAGAGTAATGCTCCCAGTCTATGTTTGGGTAGTTGAAGTTGTTTAATTATAGCCTCACCTCAGGTTTCATGCCCACTGAGTGGCGCAGAGCTACAGTTATCCCACTCCACAAAGGGGGATCCACCTCGGATCCTGGAAACTACCGTCCCATCAGTCTAACAAGCCTTATTTGCAAGGCCATGGAGCGTATTATCATAGAACCTATAAACAAAGACATTGGCAACCTTCAAACACTGGACCCCCACCCAGTTTAGGTTCGTGATCGGCCGATCTTGTCTCCTGAATCTGATTGACTTCTTCAAATCAGTCTCCAGAGCCACGGACAAGGGTAAGGTGGTCCACACAGCCTATCTAGACCATGCCAAGGCCTTTGACACCATCCCCCACTCTGGAATCATAGATAAACTTACTAAGCTGGGCATTAATCCCTATGTCACCCAATGGGTTTCTAACTGGTTTACTGATAGAACCCACACTGTAAAAGTAGCCGACTCCAAATCCAGCACCACACAAGTGACAAGTGGAGTACCTCAGGGTTCAGTCCTGGGACCACTCTTGTTTGGCATCTACTTCCCTGAAGTACAGGACAACACTAAGGGACTCTGGCTAACAAAGTTCGCAGATGACTGCAAACTTGGAGCCATTATTGAATCCCCAAATGATGTGGATACTCTACAAAAGGGCCTTACAGAAACAGATGCTTGGTGCCAGAGCCATGGGCTCAAGCTCAATGCCAAGAAATGTATAGTTATCCCCTTTGGGAAAAAACATGTATCCATGAATTACCATATAGGTGGCAGTACACTAAACACCAAAAATGTGATAAGAGACTTAGGGACACAGGTGGACAGTGGTCTCACCTTCGATAACCACATCACCACAACAGTCAGGAAATCCTTCTATGTGGCACACCTCATCACTAAGGGCTTTTCATCCAGAAAAAAGGAGATCATTGTCCCACTGTACTCATCCCTCATTAGACCCATTATAGAATACAATGCCCCATTTGGTATGTACCTCTCAAGACATCTGCAACAACTGGAAAGGCCACAGAAATACCTCACTAAAAGAATCACAGGCCTAAAGCAGATGCCCTATGCTGACCACCTTAAAAAACTCCAGCTATACTCTTGTCACATATCGTCTACTCAGAGGCGATCTCTGCTTAACATACAAGGCCATGTCAAACCCAGAGCTGTTGGACATGCTACACTTAAAGAAATCCCAATCCCTCAGAGCCACATGCTCCAGGGATCTAAACCTTGTCATCACAATAAACAAAACATGCTGGAGGGATAGATTCCTGACCCAGAGACTCTCCAGACTCTGGAATAGATTGCCCATACATGTCAAGCATAGTGCCTCTTTGGCCCTCTTCAAAAGGAACCTTGATGATTGGATGGGAGAAAGGAAATTCACCCCAGGATCACGTCAGTCACCCTGCTAGACAGGGGTCCAGGGAAGTAAATAGTGTGTGAATAAATAGCCAGGGAATTGTTATGGCTAGGCCTGTATAGGCCCTGGGGCTGATAGCCTAGTACCAACCTATGAACCTATGAGTCCTTGACATCTGACACAGACGTAGATGAGTCAGAAGGGTCCCCTCGATTCCACTCTGAGGATATCTCCTTTGCAAAGATACTAGAGATCCTTAGTCAGAGGGGCGATTGGCAGTCCAAGACCCCTACTGAGGATGAGTCCATGCTCTTGAAGGCTTGTGGGTCTCAACCTTCCACTTCTTGGGTGTCTCCGCCTTATGACGAGCTCATGGAACTGATTTCTCGTAAGGCGTGGGAGTCACCGGAGGCCATGGAACCTGTTCCTCGTAAACCCAATAAAATTATGTCTGCACCAGTGGACAAGCCATTTTTGACAAAGGGAGTGCCTGTTGATGCCATGGTGGTAGCTGCAGCCACCAAAAAGGAAGTATCTGAGACATCTACCTCTATCTATCCCCCTAACAGAGATTCTAGGGTCATGGATAGATATGGGAAGCACATGTTTAGTTCAGTGGCTTTTTCTCTGCGATCAATGAACTACTTAACCCATTTTACAAGACTACAGAGAGATCTCCTGAAAGAGCTAGGAGATACTCTTCAGGGTACGGTAGCTGCAGGGGTGGCCGACAAAGTCAACGCCCAGCTCGCTACCCTAAACTCAGTGGCAAACTCGTCCATGCGTCTCATATCCTATGCAGCTGATGGTTCAAGCAGAGCCACTAGTTCAGGCATTGCTCTTCAAAGACAAGCCTGGATGTGTCTCTGTTCCTTTTGCGGAACCCTTTAAGTCTTCCTTTATTAATACCCCATTCAATGGCTCATCACTGTTTGGGCCCAAAGTAAAGGAAACTTTAACCAGATGTGAGCAGGAAGGCAAGACCTTATCTGCCATTGGAGTCCATTTTATGACCCCTACTTGGCCCTACCCCAAGGGCCCTAGGGGAGGGAAAATGTGGTTCTGAAAAGCACAGGCAGCCTTTTAGGAGACATGTGGAGAAACCCCCTCTAGAGGCAGAGGAGGGGGTTATAACAGAAGACGCCGCCCCGGTGGCAGAGGGGGTCCACAGCAACAGGGTGACAGGGGTTTGTTCTCCGGTCAGCCCTGAAAGGGGGCCCGACTTTTCGGCTCTGGTGGCAGTCGGGGGGGGTCGTTTGTCTTTGTACCCAGAAGCCTGGCTAAACATAACATCAGATACTTGGGTACAAAGCATCATTCCCAGAGGATATTTAATTCCGTTCTCTTCCCCTCCCATTCCTGTAAAGAGAATCCCAGATGTTCCACCCAATCTCAGGGAACAAGCAATCGTAGAGGTCCACAGATTGCTAGAAAAAAGAGTCATCCAACCAGTCCCAGCCGGAACTTATTCACAATTATTTTGGTACCAAAGAAAACAGGGGATTGGAGACCTATCTTGGACCTCAGCAGACTCAACCAGTTCATAAAGAAAGAGAAGTTCTGAATGGTCACGCTTCAATCCATTCTTCCCTTCTTAGGGAAAGACGATTGGATGTGCTCGATAGATCTCAAGGACGAGTACTATCACATAAAGATAAACAGACGCTCCAGAGATCATCTGCACTTCCGGCTGGGAGCCAATCATTACCAGTTTTGAGCCCTGCCCTTTGGTCTCACTAGAGCCCCCAGAGTGTTCACCAAATGCATGGCAGTGGTCACGGCTCACCTGAGACGTCTAGGATTCCAGGTGTTTCCATACCTAGACGATTGGCTTCTAACCGCTGCCACCAGGCATCAATTGACTCAGGCAACACAATACACTCTGACACTCTGCCATCAATTGGGCATTACATCAACTTCGAAAAGTCTGCCTTATCGCCATCGCAGCATACCATTTTTATAGGAGCAGAATTAGATACCTCAACTACCACTCTACATCTCCCTGTCGAAAGAGTCTCTCTTCTCCGCCTTACTGGTGTCAAAGAACAGAGCTACAGCAGCAGAGGTATTGAAAGTACTAGAATTGATGGCGGCAGCAATCCTGGCTATACCACTTGCAAGGATGCATATGCGAATTCTTCAATGGCTCCTCTTCACTCAGTGGTCTTACCAGAAACTACTGATGCCTCACATGATTCTCATCATGGATTCTTGCAGGAGAGACCTTCGGTGGTGGTTGACATCTCTTCATGTCACAATTGGAAGACCCTTTGTTCTCCCCCCCCAGTAGCCACTGTGACCACGGATGCTTCCCTGATAGGGTGGGGGGGCATTTTCAGGGAAAGACTGCCCAAGGCACATGGACAGATCAAGAATCACATCTGCACATGAATGTTCTAGAGTTGAGAGCAGTACTTCTGGTGTTGCAGTACTTTCAGGACTCTCTTCCTCTGGGAACTATTGCAATTCAGACGGACAACATGTCAGTAGTCTGGTACTTGAACAAACAAGACAGAACCAAGTCTTACCCCCTTTGTCAAGCAGCCCTCAGGGTCTGGCAATGGGCTGTGTCATCCCAGCATTTTCTATTAGCAACATGATAGCGGACAAGCTAAGCAAGGCGATATTGTTCCCTCACGAGTGGTCTCAAACAACAGGTTGCGGAGTTGATTTTACGCAAATGGGGCCAGCCGTGCTGCAAACTTTTTGCCAGCCACATCAATTCAAAATGCAGAAGCTAATTTGCCCTAATGCCACCTCCCGGTCATCCCCCGAGAGATGCACTTCTACACAATTGGCCCCTGGGTCTCCTTTATGCATTTCCACCCTTCCCATTAATACCCAGATTTTTACAGAAAGCAAAATCGCTGGGAAGGACTGTTATACTCATAACCCCCTACTGGTCTCGACAGATTTGGTTTCCGTTTCTCCACCATCATCTGTTGGAAGGTCCATGGATCCTGGACCCAGTTCTGGACCTTCTGACGCACCCGTCAGGGGACCTTCATCCTTCACTGCAGCCCCTGAAACTGACTGCTTGGCTAATCCACTTCCCCTAATTGCCAGGCTTCATTCAATTTCAGAAGATACAAGACAAATTCTCTTGTCTTCTCACAAGCCATCTACCAGGAAATTATATGGCAGTAAATGTAAAAGGTTCTCAATTTGGGCCAACACGCAGAACATTGACCCTTTCCGAGCTCCACTATCTTCTATTTTAGAATTTTTGACAAAAAATTTTAAGGAAGGAGCAGCAGCTGCTACAGTTTGAGTTCAGTTAGCTGCCACCTCAAATTTTCACCTTGGTTTTGGTGGCTCAAATGTTATGGGCCATAAATTATCTAAGACCTTTCTTAAAGGCGTTCTTCATATGAGACCTCCGATCAAAATTCCCTGTTCTCCCTGGAATTTAAACCTTATGCTGTCTCAAATTATTCTTCCTTCTTTTGAACCAGCATCTTCTTGTGATCTCAGTTTTTTATCCTGGAAAACAATATTTCCTGTGGTCATTACTTCTGCCCGCAGAGCGTCAGAACTTCAAACATTATCTATCAGACCACCTTACATGATTTTCCATGCTGATAGAGTATCTCTTAGAACAAACCCCTCATTTTTACCTAAAGTCTGTTCTGAATTAAATATCAATCAGGTCATTGAGCTGCCAGTCTTTTTTTTCCCAACAACTCAGCAAATTGGAATATATGCTGCACAAACTTGATGTTCACAGACAGCTCAGATTTTATCTTGACAGAACTAAGGATACTAGAAAATCAGATCAACTTTTTGTATCCTTCTCGGAAGCAAGAAAAGGCAATCCAGTAGCTAAAACAACCTTATTTAAATGGTTATCCAATTGCATATCCTTTGTTTATGAAAATGTGAGCATGCCATTAACACACAAACCTAAGCCCCATTCTACCAGAGCCGTCTCTACGTCTTCTGCTTTTCAAGCTAAATTGCCCCTTGACAATATTTGCTCTGCAGCCACTTGGTCTAAGCCTCATCTCTTTATCACGCATTACAAAGTGGATAAAGCTTCAAGGGACAGGTCTTCCTTTGGTTCTATGGTACTGAGGAACATACTCCCATGAACCACCCAGGATTCAGGGTGCTAGGGACGCTACCCATCAGTGAGAATAAATGGCGAGATTTAACAACTTCACATATAGAAGTTATGTACTTACCATAACGTTCCATGTGAGTTGTTTATCTCACCTTTATTCTCACGTCCCTCCCTCCTTTCCCATCCTGGCTGACTGTTGACTTAGAGGCTAGTACCATCCTGATTATTCAATATTTCGTCTTCCCCTTTGGGAAGTGTTCTTGGTAGAAATACATAAAAGGGTATGTATATGTTTGTGTATATATATATATATATATATATATATATATATATATATATATATATGTGTGTGTGTGTGTGTGTGTGTGTGTAAATAGTGTTACACGCAGCAAACAAGATCTGAGGTAATTCCAGCAGTGCATTCTGGGATAAGGAGCTTGGTCTCGAGCTACTGGCAAACCTTGAGCTTTGCTACTGGCCGTGTCGGAGCCGAGGATCGGCAACGAACCCACCAGTGAGAATAAAGGTGAGGTAACTCACATGGAACGTTATGGTAAGTACATAACTTCTATTTTTATGTGTTAGATGGTTGTGTTACTTTGTATTGTAAATATGTGATTGAGTTGCCTATTGTACCCGTACTTGTATTGTGGTTAAAACATTTAACTAGGTCTCTTTATATATGATTTTTTATATATGACTTTCCAACTTGGATTTTTTAGGCAAAGTGAGGATTCATGTTTCTGCCCATTAATTGCTGCTGGTTATGGGCGGACAAGTGCTAATTATGCTTTTAATTATTGCAACATTGTGATAGGTGTTTTTGATACATGTGTTCTTTAATTATGTGTTTTAAATGAAATGGTATGAGAGAACTGTTTTTATCTGCAGAAGTTCAACCAGGGAGTTGAACGAAATTGCACATTGTATTAAAAAGCAATAGTACTTTGAGGCTTTACCGGAGCATTCCTGAATGTTTTTCTTTTTAGTAGTTCAACCTTTATACATATGTCAAGCATTAAGAGGTGCATTTGTGCTGTACACCATAATTAGTGATATCATATCTGAAAAAAAGGCAGTGAGATATCAGACTGCTACACATGTTATCTACAGTAGAGGTTATATTTGATGACATAACCTGGACATTCTGTGGTTGTGTGTACAGTACTGAGGTCTGTGTACTTATGGTGAATGTCGACAGTGTGTGTAATGTTAATAATTACTTTGACCTGTGTACAGACTGTGGTAGATGTCATTGTTCTTGGTCCCATCCTATCTGATGTTACATGCTGCTCCACTGTATGTTACCATATCGGCTTATATGTTTGTAGGGCCATACACACACATGTCCCATACCACAGACAGGCATCGGACCACACTGTGTAGCGGCCCAGTATATGTAGGATTTGTGTGTGAGTGGCACATATGCGGATGGTGTTGAACAGATAGTCCATATACTGTAATAATATGCTAGCATACCATATGTGGCTGTGGCTGTGTTCACATTGGATGTAGCTATGCACTGTCACACAGGTGTATCTTCTCTGTGCTGTGACATGTCTGTAGAGCCTGCTATATATGCAGATACATGTGCATTCCCCCATAGGAAATGTAGGCCAGTGTTGAGTCAGTCTGCCTGTAGCCTGTGCAGTGCTTTGTTACATGCCTAGCAGCATAGTGTACTTACCCAGTGAGATGTCATGTCCAGATACTTGCCAGATGTACTGCTGCCGGGCCTCCCTTAACAATCATGTATACCAGACAGAGCAGTGGGATGCTGTACAGATTTATGTCAATATCTAGTGGGTA
The DNA here is from genome assembly GCF_019279795.1 of Protopterus annectens. NCBI lineage: Eukaryota > Metazoa > Chordata > Ceratodontiformes > Protopteridae > Protopterus > Protopterus annectens. Next base: position 747,646,309 of record NC_056730.1, on the reverse strand, counting down.
GTGTATGGCCATGGCACCTCTGTACCAGCAGTTAGTATGTTTCAGGACAGACAGGGGTGTGTGAATGCATAACCTATGGGGGCATATGTATACCAGTCGTTACGTGTTATACCCATCTACATGGCTGTTAACATCCACATTGTCAGGGTTGATCCACATGTTTTGTACTAATGAGTTCTGTGTATACCTCTAGACTGTCCAGAGTGTGTCAGAATGTCCACATATATTGGCCAATATCTCTGCTGTAGTCCACAGTAGCATTATGTGCTAGCAGCTGTACTGTACTATGATATCCTTAGGATGTCTGTCAGGAGCCAATGGCGCACATGTGAAAAGCAGATGTGACCTCCCACACACACCATATCTGTGAAGACAATCACTATTACAGTAGCAAGAGTCTACTGATATACCTTCTAGACATACCTGGCATCCCCTTGCACTACATAATTGGGACTATAGGGGCTGAGGTAGGCTACACTCCATGTTCAGTGCATATGGTGGAAATATATGTATATATAATTATCCAGATATCTATATAGATATATACACATATACATATTGACATATATAGATGGGTATGTACATAGATATACATATACTGTCAGAAAATTATGTATTAGTGTATGTATTAGTAATATGCTTAGTGCATTTAAGGCTTGAAAAGGGTTAACACATTTATTCTATTTCACACTGCATAAATCTGTACGAATTGCAGAAGCTTTCTAACCTTGTATTGTCTTGAAATATGCTCAGCTATAATGCTTTGGAAATTTACAGGGAAGCAGATAATTTCTGCTTGTGTCAGGAAAATAATGAATAAAACAATATCACTTGTATTAATGTTATGAGACTTAGACAAGGAGTTCCGCTTGTGCTGTGAGAAAATACACAGCTGCAGAAGCTATAGATAATTAGAACAAAGACTGCTTGAAAATATGAACTGCAATCAGCATTTGCTTGTGCCTAAGTTAGAGAAGTACCTTGAAATGTAACACATGTATTAGAACTACACAATAGAAGCTTGTAACAGGCTAGAACCCACCAAGACCAGGTTGTTTTTCTCAAAATGTTTTTCATAAATCCAGTCATGTCATCAGAAAATCTGAGTAACGTCTGCTGTAGAACAATATTGAAAGTTGTGTTTGATTACGTCAACCATAGAAGGCAATGTCTTGTAGAACAGTATAAGAATAGCATACTTCCTGTTAGTAGTTAGGCAAAATCCTGTATTTGCATGTTTTTGTCTCCTTGCAGCAAGTTATTAAATGTGCCTTATCTGAACCTTACGTGTATTGGTCTTTGAAGTTTTTTCCTTTGACAGATTGGTCCTTCGGACCGGAAACCCTCACTTCGCCTCGGATCAGACAGGCCAGGTTGCTTGAAACCGTACGGGGAAGAAACCACATTGGTCCTTCTTATTTGAAAAGCCCTCCAACTGAATTGTCGTACAAAAGAGGCCAGCCACTTTCTGATCTGTGACTGAAGGACAGGTTTTTATGAACCAGGTGATCAATCACGAAGGCTCAGGTAAGGTGAATCTACCTTTTTTTCTGTTTTAGATCAGGGACTAGATTTGTATTGTTTTTCTCAAGACTGTATTTTTACAAGTCAGGGACAGAAAGGATTACTGTTTTGTCATAGATCAGGGAAACAGAGCAGGTAGGCAGTCATTCTGAAGAGACTATAACAAAATCTGTGGTACCACGTTAAAAATAAGGAGTTACGTAACAATTAAAAGGATAGAACAAAATGGGTAATAACTGCACAAAAAGACCCCAAAATCCGCTGTTAACCGAAGATGCAAAATACATACAGTCACAGCGTGCTGATAATATTAAATACTACTCAAAATGGGTTAATAAGTATGAATTTGATGGTAAATTGGAAAAATCCTCGCTTGTCAAACTTGTCAAACAGCTTAAAACCGATTCCAGAGTTCGGGTAAAAAAGCAGCACCAATTAGGAATTCCTCAGGTACACAGGTGGATTGAGGAAGTAAACCGTAGGGAACAAAAGAATAATAATTCAAAAGCAATGTTTTTAGATAAGGAGGACAATAACTTAGTAATAGCATCAGCCCCTCCACCTCCCTTAACAGAATATGAAGCAAGTGAACAAGTTAGTCCACCTCTGTGATATCCTGCTGCCACTGTAAACAGAGACACTACAAAAGCAAAACCGTTTATTAGAGATCCCATTGAGACCAGGTCTCGAACACGGGCAGGTAACTCAAAAGGGGACATTGAATTATGTCAAATGGGTAGAAATTCACGATCTATGAGTGAAGAAGAAATATGCCCACTCATAGAAGTACCTAATCCTCAGGCAGGGCAAGAAGGTCAGGACCCAGCTATTCTAGTGTATAGACCCTGGACTCCGGAAGATATCCAGAAAGCCACTGAGGGAATTCCCCACCCAAAAGTTAATTTTAGAAAGTTTTTAGAAGATTTACAAGGAATGTGGCTAAGTTATAATTTAAACGGAGAAGAGGTAGAAAAAGTAGTCAGACAAATTGTGGGACCAGATTGGCACATGATTAGTGGCAACTGGAATCCCCGTGACGTTGCGCTCAGGCCCCTCCCACATAGTGCAGAGCTAGACAACAGAGTGAAAGGTCTTACAGACCGTATCTCTGAGAAACGGAAGCCTAGGGCAGACTGGACTTGCATTAATCAATGCATCCAAACAAGAAGTTGAAATTATTAGCAGATATTATGCCAGACTGTTAGAATGCTTTAATAACCATTGTGGAATGCAGGTTCCTGAAGATCAGACACAAGAGTCCCCACATGAGCAGCAGTTAAAGAATGCATTTTTGAAAGGCAGCATTGCACCCATAAGCAGTTTTATTATGAAGCACATGGTAGATCATCGTACAAGCAGGTTACAGTCATTACTTGAATATGCTAGGCATGCCGAAAGGCATTTTAACAGCAAAAAGAAAAAGAAAGCTCAAGTATCTTCTGTAGAAGATGGAGCAGAAGTCTATGTAGTACAGGAAAAAGGGCAAGAGAAATGCCCAGAGAAACAAACAATCTGATCAGCGATCAGAGGACTTTGAAGGGCGAAAGAAAAGGTGTGAATGTTTTAAATGCGGTAAAAAGGGACACTTGGCAAGGGATTGCAAGAAAAACAAGAAGGCAACCATGGAGGAAGACAAGGAGGGTGAGGACTGACTATATGATAGTCAAGAATCACTAGAAGGGGATAGCAGAGAAAGGACAAATGAGAATGCGATAAAAGGAGTAGAGGATGTGACAGAAGAAATAGAGGAAGTGCGGGAAGTTACGGATAGTGAAGAAAATTAAATATTGGATTTAGCTTTATTGAGCTTAGAGCTCTATTTAGCAGACACAAAACCAGAAGTTACACTCCTGGTAGAAGGGAGGGAAGTCAAATTCTTGTGTGACTCAGGGGCATCACGGACGCTGATACATCCCTCCAAACTGCCAGAGAATTCAGAGTCACCTGACTACATACTAGTGAAAGCAGCTAATGGACAGCTGTATCAGGAGCCCCTCTCCCATAATATTGTAATAACTGGTCCTGTTTCAGGATTGACCCAGAAAAGCAAAATTGTTGTTTCTGCAAAATGCCCAGTAAACCTCTTGGGCAGAGACCTTATGCAGCTATTTGGTATAGCAGTAGTTCCGACTATGCAGGGTATGGAAGCACAGTGACAAATTGATACCTTTGCATTGCAATTGGAGGGTGAAATGTTCTATTAGTACAGCCAGGACTTGGTTACGACTGGTCCAGGGGCAGTGACCGAAGAGTTGATGAACATAGCCATCAGCAAGTTCCCTTCCCTTGACATTGATAAACAACATTTGTTGCACTGTACACTGTATTATTGTAACATACCAAGACCTGATAAGGAATATGAGCAAGAATTGTTTAGAAATCGTGCAAACAGATTGATATTATGTAATCTGTACTGGGACATGGAAGGGAACAGTGTAGCCAGCTGTTCATTGCCCCAGGAGTTCTTTGCAGTCTATAAATCTAATCGATTACCACATGTTAGCTTAACTAAGGACAAGAATGTAAGATGGGTAAGACACGGAGCAATTCTTGAAAAGGGGCTGTACATCTCTAAAGAAGGGAAACCGATATTACCATCTAATTTGTTTAGATATGCAGCTTTGTTGAGCCATGGGCAATGCCATGTCTCAAAAGGGGGGATAGTACAGCTGGTGAACCGAGTGTTCATGACATATGGATTCTTAAACTACTCTAAAAAATTTTGTTTGATGTGTCACGTTTGTAACAAACATCATGCACAAGGGGCGTTAAAGCCCAAGCAAGGGAGTTTCCCTGCACCACCATGTCCGTTTCATACTATCTGTATGGATTTCATAGAATTGATCAAGTGTGAAAATAAGAAGTATTGTCTTGTCATTGTAGATATGTTTTCCAGATGGGTGGAAGCCTTTCTGACTAAAAATCCAGATGCGGCTACCGTAGCAAAAATCCTCGTTAAAGAAATCATCCCTAGATTCGGCATTCCGGAAGGATCTACAGTGACAACGGTACACACTTTGTAAACCAAACCATGCAGCAGTTAAGTAAACATTTTGGTATTTCTTTAAAAAATCATTGTGCATATCATCCGCAATCTGCAGGGCTAGTTGAGAGGCATAATGGGATTTTAAAGAGTAAGCTAAGAAAGTTGATAGTAGAAACAGGGAGAAATTGGATGTACTGTCTGCCCCTGACACTGTTGAGCATAAGAACAGTTCCGAATGCAAACGGATTGACTCCTTTTGAAAAACTATTTGGAAGGGCTTATTATATACCTCAGTGGAAACCTCTCATGCTCGCAGACCAGGAAGCCGACTGTACACTAGCAGAGTATATGAGAAATTTGTTGAATTCTAAACATCTGTTGCAGTCAAATTCTGTTTCAGATAAAGAACGAACCAGACCATCAGACGTGGCAGTGGTTTCAGGTACCTGGATCTGGGTGAAGACAATAAAGAAGAAGAATTGGACATCACCAAAGTGGGAAGGTCCATATCAAGTGCTTCTGTCAACACCCACTGCAGTCAAGATCGCAGAGCGTGCCTCGTGGATCCACCTGATACACTGCAAATTAGTTAAGAACTTTGAACTGGGCAAAAAGCTTGTCACATGTCAAGAGCAAAAATGATAGAATCCAGAAAAAACAGGAATGCAGGACAACCATTTCCTCAGAAGTATTGCATAATCATCCTGTTAACTGTACTAGTGACAATAATTTTTTTGTTGTGGCCATTCCTTTTTCCAGCCACACAAACTGAATTGAATAAACGTGAAGCGTTGCTCATAAACTGGCACCCAAACTTCAGCACTTACCAGGCAATTAAACATGTGTATGCTGAGACTTTCAATGTTTAGAATTGCTGGATTTGCACAGCTTTGCCGACAGCATACGGGGGGGTTATTAATGACTGCAGTCCCCCTATGGGGTCAACGAGACCTGGGAAAACTTGATTTATGATACCTCAACCATTACATCACAAGATAAAATAGCATTGCACATGTCTGTTCCAGAAAAGGGAACTGTGTGTTTTTATAAAAATGATACTGTTCAGGTGGGTTGGAGCAATTGCAATGTGACTGTTTCTTATAAATGTTACACTAAAGCTAACAATGCAGGTTCTTATTGTAATACAAACTATGATTAATTTCTTGAATTGATGCACAAAACAATTGATGAAGTAAAACATAATTATGTTCTTTATAAACAACTATCTATAACTGATAGAAAAAATGTTTCATGCAGGGCAAGTGTATATTCATATTTTGTATGTGGCAGAAAGGCATACAAGTGGTTACCTGAGAATTGGTCCGGCAGTTGTTTTTTGGGCTACTTGGTTCCGGCCATACGACACACTGCAGTTTTACCTCGAGGGAAAATTCGAAATGTCTGAGAAGTCGTCAAGAAATCCGTATAGACGATAAACTGACACACATGGACTTGAGTGACAGTGTTATATCGTGGGCAGGCATATCACCAGCATATGGAGCAGTGAAATCGATCTGGGAGCTGAGAAAACTGTCTAAACTTCTCAAAGTAATGAGCAATGCAACTTTTTCCGCTCTTGAATTGGTGACTGATGAACTGAATGCCATGAGAACTGTAGTGCTTCAAAACCGCATGGCTGTTGACGTCACCCTAGCGGAAAGAGGCGGTACTTGCGCTTTAATCCAGGAGGAGTGCTGTTCATATATTCCTGACCATAAACACGAGATAGACAATTACCTTGAGGTAATTCAGCAAGTGTCGGACATGACCAAACCAGGACCAAACCCACTGATGGACTTTTTCCAGAAATGGTTTGGGGGGTGTGGTACCATCCTGATGAACATCCTGATTGGCATTTGTGTAGGAATGCTCCTATTGGGAGTATGTGTTTGCTGTGGCATCCCCTGCATGAAAAGACTGATTAAAGACCTTATAGACATGTCAGTTTCTGAAACCTTATATCAAAGTGCTGAGTTTGAAGAACTATTGAAAAACTGAAATGCTTTCATAAGTTTAAACTGAATGACTCTCTTAACTGCAAATCCTGGGTAGGAAGAGGTTAGGAGAAAAAAAAAATGTTTATGATTATTTTGAAAGTAGAATAAAAGTATTAAAAGGGGGGAAATGTCAGAAAAATATGTATTAGTGTATGTATTAGTAATATGCTTAGTGCATTTAAGGCTTGAAAAGGGTTAACACATTTATTCTATTTCACACTGCATAAATCTGTATGAATTGCAGAAGCTTTCTAACCTTGTATTGTCTTGAAATATGCTCAGCTATAATGCTTTGGAAATTTACAGGGAAGCAGATAATTTCTGTTTGTGTCAGGAAAATAATGAATAGAACAATATCACTTGTATTAATGTTATGATTCTTAGACAAGGAGTTCCGCTTGTGCTGTGAGAAAATACACAGCTGCAGAAGCTATAGATAATTAGAACAAAGACTGCTTGAAAATATGAACTGCAATCAGTATTTGCTTGTGCCTAAGTTAGAGAAGTACCTTGAAATGTAACACATGTATTAGAACTACACAATAGAAGCTTGTAACGGGCTAGAACCCACCAAGGCCAGTTTGTTTTTCTCAAAATGTTTTTCATACATCCAGTTATGTCAGCAGAAAATCTGAGTAACATCTGCTGTAGAACAATACTGAAAGTTGTGTTTGATTACGTCAACCATAGAAGGCAATGTCTTGTAGAACAGTATAAGAATAGTATACTTCCTGTTAGTAGTTAGGCAAAATCCTGTATTTGCATGTTTTTGTCTCCTTGCAGCAAGTTATTAAATGTGCCTTATCTGAACCTTACATGTATTGGTCTTTGAAGTTTTTTCCTTTAACATATACACACCCAGATATATACATATACAGAGCGATATATGGCTACACATATACAGATAGTGATACTTATGCACATATACGTATCTCACACTGCCATTCCTGCCAGCAGTCCACTGCTGTTGTATCCCCCACACATACAGTGGGGCTGGGATCATATATGTGTGGGCTTCACCTACACCATACATGTGTGCCTATATGCACTCCAGAGGCCAGTGTATGTTACAGTGGTATATGGGCTTATATTATTGAGTCTTGGGGGGATGCACCATAAATAACCTAGGCTGTTACAATATGTGGGGGTATCAGGTGTGAGCTGCCTTAAGGTATCTGGATGTACAGTACCATACAATTCACCTATATTCACATTACTTACATAAATTGGGTTAATGCAGGCCTACTGCCTCCTGCCATACAGACTGTTCTGTTTGTCACTGTGCTTGTGATGGTGTCAGTTATGCCTTGTTATGTAACACTTACATCCCATTTGGTCAACTAAGTCTTTACCACCTAGTGATTATGTACAGAGTGTAGATAGAGGGTGCTGAACTATACATCTGCATTACTTACTGTTGATTGTTTGGTATCCTGTGGCCCAGTCTGCCTTTACTATTGAACTATTTGAAGGGCTTGACCTGGACAGCAACAGTTGTGAACCTTTCCAGACAACTGTATTAGTATAAATGTTTCATAGTTGCATTACTCTGTTTATATGGATGTCAGTGTCTCAACAGCTATATGACATGGCATATAAATATGTAATAGTACACAGATAATGGTTTTCCATTTCTGCAGACCTGTATGTGGTGTTTTATCCTATGACCTCTCTGTGGGTATATGTTGCAGGTAACAACTGTCATTTGTATGGGTGGTTCATCCAGTGTCCAGTCGTTAAGGTGTTAACTGTAGGCATAGTGGCTATTCCATATTGTGTGCGCCTACCTCATAAGTATCATACTTTACATATCTCTGCATGTGTATGTGTACTCACATGTGTATATATATATATATATATATATATATATATATATATATATATATACATATATATGTATATCTGTATCTGCATATATGTGTCTGTGTATATCGATTCTGGGGATGTTGATAGCTTCCACTATTTACATATCCTATGAGGGTCAGACTGTACTGCATGATAAGTTACCAGTACCAGCCTGACATCATACAGGTGGAATGTAGTACTGTTAACATCTTGCGCCCATGTCTTGTCAGGTCCTGGTTATTGGATCTGCAAGACTTGGTAGTGTATTGCAGGGCAGACATGTTTGGATGTGGGGGGGTGGGTATACCTATTTGTGCAAGACATATGTTGTTTGGGGCCTCTCAACCCCATTAACGGTGCATGTGGACATATATGTTTTAGTTAATCTCCCATTGATATCTACACATGAATGTCCATATATACCTATATTGATATATATATATATATATATATATATATATATATATATATATATATATATATATATATATATATATACTTACTTATATATAGCTATGTCCGTATATACCTACATAGATATATATCTGCTTACATATATGTAGCTTGACATATAGGTGTAGACATATAAATGTGCTGATGTAGCCATTTGCATGTATATATAGGTTCATAGGTAAGTACTAGGCTATCTGCCCAAGGGCATTTATAAGCCTAGCCAGAATGTGTTGGCTTTCGCCACCCCTTAGATTAGTTCCCTGTGCCTCTGTCCAGCAGAGCCATTAGTTCCCTGTGCCACTGTCCAGCAGAGCCACTGCAGTGATCCCTGGGGTAAATTTTCTGTTTCCCATCCACTTGTCAAGATTTCTCTTGAAGAGTGTTAATGAGGGGCTCTGTCTGATGTATATTGGAATCCTGTTCCAAAGCATGGGGAGTCTCTGGGATAGAAATCTATCCCTCCAGCATGTCCTATTTATCGTTGTGGTGAGGTTTATATCTCTAGCGCGGTTGGCTCTCCGGGATTTGTTTTTTTTTTTTTAGGTGGAGCATGTCCATCAATTCTGGATTGAACATGGCCTTGTATGTCAGGCAGAGATCACCTCTGAGTAAGCGATATGCAACCGAGTATAGCTGGAGTTTCTTGAGTCAGGCTGCATAGGGCATCTGTTTGAGGCCAATAATCCTCTTGGTGAGGTACTTTTGTGGCCTTTCCAACTGTTGCAGGTGTCTTGTAATTTACATCCCAAATGGGGAGTTGTATTCTATGATGGGTCTAATGAGTGATGATTAGAGAGGCACAATAACCTCTTTTGTTCTTGATGTGAACCATTTTGTGATTAGGTGGGACAAATAGAAGGATTTTCTAACCACCTTCTAACCATAAATATATTGTATCTGTTTAGATATTAATATATTTACACACACACATAGATCTAAGTGGTGGAATACATTCTCTGTGCTGTTTGATGTCTGGGATGGATGATATGTTTGTGAAAACATCAGGGTTATGTATATCTGGCATGGCTTAGGGGTAAATCACTTTGTCTGTGGTGTGCAGGGTCCTGGATTTGAGCCTTGCAGAGGCTGTTTATTTTGTTGCTGGGCAGAACATGGGCCATTGGATATAGAGTGATTAAGGCACTTTAAAGCAGTTGTAAGCGGGTTTGTGCGGAGGTAAGCACTGCTAATTTCCGGTTACAGTTTCTTATACTCAGTTAGCTTCTGTATTGCTTAACCTGTGTAGGCATTGCTTACCCCTGTGCAAACAGGCTTAAACCAGCTTACTGCTGCTTAAAAGTGCTTACTCCTGCTTACCCCCGTGCTAATTTCTTTAAAAGAAAAGAAAAGAGGGTTGATACGAAAGTGGTGAAAAAGGGGCACAAAGAGGGAAAGACAGTAGGGAAAATAGCTAGGGATGTGCAGGAAGGGTGTAGGGAAGGTCCATAGCTGCCCAATTCTTCTACAGCAACAGCTGTGCATATACACTGAATTTGGAGGTAGGTTTGGGCACTCAAACCCCTGGGAGAGGGGTGAGGACAACAATAATATTAAGTTGTGATGCCAATTAGACTGGATTACATGTGTCCAGTGGACATGTGTACGAAATGGACAGCTATGTATGGGGTGAGATTTTTTTGTGGGAACAGATTGCCCTTTTTTTTCAGGTGAGAGTGTGATGTTGAGGAGGTCTAGTAGGTATATTTGGGGAGGTAGGTTGGGTAGGTTAACAGACAAGACAAACAAGATGCATATAGGGGTGGTGTATGACATGTGGGGGGTAAACACCTTGATTGGGAGGGGTGTTGGGATATCAGAAGCCCATAAGCCCCCAGTGGTAACAGTGGGACTGAGGTCTCCACCCATGGGCAGTCACCACTGCACCTTCACAGTCCTGAAGGTGGCTGTGCTGGGGGCTGAGTCGCAGAGCCAGGCTGACTCTCTAATCGTGGCATGCGGCCCTCAAGCTGGCATAGAAGATCACCAAACTGCTCGTTGATCGCTCTGCACACCACAACCCCGACCTGCTGACGGGTGACAGGTGCCTGTCCGCATCCACTCCCAGGGGGGGCAAGCCCCATTCACTAAGGCAGTTCCACCTGAAGGTGGTGCAGGACCAATGGACAGGGAGGTCCCGGGTTGGGCCCTAGACATGCTAGTGCCCGGTGCCATGGCCAGCTGAGGTGGGACAGGTGGGTCCACTGGAACCGGCCTTCCCAAGCGTGCTATAGTGTTTACATTTCATCATTTGTGGGTTAGTAATAGTCAACACATTCCAGGGTTAGGTATAACAGCATGCATAGATATTCTCATTAACTCAGACACCAGATACGGGACAGTTGCATAGCAAGCAGAACACATGCATGTATGGGACCACAGTGGTAATAAGAACAGCATGCAGGTACATTGATGCCACCAATGTTGGAATAATTCAATATAACACATGCATGGGAGCTATTAACATTTTATCAAACAATTGGACATTATCAGAACATAGGTGTCATTACATACCAGTTGGGGTGGCTATGTTGATTATTGTTGGAGTTATGGTGTGGGGGGAGAAAGATGTCAATTAGCAACTAGTATATTCCTGTAGTCCACATTACTTTCCTAGTCAATGCTGTTATCTGTACCTTACAAGTCTTACTACACTACCCTATAGTCTTAGTTTGGACAGTGATATGGCTGTCATCATCATTACACATGAACTGGTTTTACCTGCAGTATACACCTCTTACCTGGTATACCTGTGGAGGGAATGTTTGTTAACACTAACTGTTTGTACACATACTCCCAGATTCCAGGTTGATGTTTTGCACTATGCTTTCCAACTCTTCCTGCACAGACTCTGGCCATGTGTTGACCACATGCAGGTGTACCTGGACATATCTAGAATATTGTCCTCTTCTACCTTTAGTGACCTGACACACACACATATACATGCTTTCCTACACAGTTATGTTGCACAGTGTGGGTGACAGTGACAAGTGATACTTTATTATTCAGAGAAACTGCAAAACTCACAATTCCCTACAATACCAGAGTGAACAGTACTAGTACAGGTTATAATGGTCTGTATTTCACAGCACAGTGTTTGTATCCAATGTACCTGTGGGAGCAATGTTTGTTAGCACTACCTGACTGTTGCCACACATATTGCCAGAATACACATCAGTATCATGCACATACATCTCACTCTGTTACTGTACACACTCTGGTCACAGCGTGACAACATGGGAGTGCAGATAGGACATACTTAACATATTACTCTCCTAACAGTTTCAGGGGTTGCTACAGTAGCAGGTGTGTTCTCATAGATGTTTACCAATCACTTGTATTCCCTGTTTGCTGGCTAAACATCTGGGATCATCCCACAGACTTACCAGGGGGACAGGCAGCAGATATGGGCACACATACTAGACATTCTGGCCTCATCTGTACAGTTGTGGAGTATGAATCTGTATGCAGCCTAATTCCACTCCCAGGATTCAGACCATGGCTGTGTCTGCTATTACTTAAACACCGTCCATCACAGTTATGTCTGCTATATAGATATTGATGCATATCTCCTATCTGCTTTCTGTCTTATTAATCCCCTGTGCTTTTGCATTCTGACCTTGTATTACAACACTCTTATACAGATTTCTTAGACAGTTTTATGTTGTAGGACAGTGTGGGCGACAGTGATGTGTAATACCTCATTATTCAGAGCAACTGCATATCATTCTTGTATTTCTGGGCACAGTGTTGGTATCTGACAGACCTGTGGGGGGAATGTTTATTAGCACTACCTGAATGTTCCCACACACAGTACCAGATTCCACATTGCTATTATGTGCATACATTTCACTCTGTTACTGTACACACTCTGACCACAGCTTGGCAAGTTGGGGTGTAAATGGGAAATACGTGGCTTCTTAGTCACAAAAGGTATTAGGGAGTTGCTAGTGTGCCAGCTTTGTTCTCATAGCTGGGTGTCAATCAGTTGTATTTCCTGTTTGCTGCCTATATGTCTGGGATCATCCCACTGATTTCCCAGGGGGACAGGTTGATAGGCAACATATATGGGCCACTTTAATAGACATTCTGCACATATCTGTACAGTTGTGGGGAATGATTTTGTATGCAGACTACTACCACTGGCCAGATTCAAACCGTGGCTGCGTGTGCTAAGAAAACAACAGTTCACAGCCCAGTTTCATGTGCTCTTCAGTTTTTGTTGTCTGCATTTTCCCTGTTTACTGTCTATGTGTCTCTCAGTTGTACTTAATGGCCTCTGGGGATTACACCTGTCATATACAGACATTCCTACACATTCAATTTATGGTGCACATTGTGGATAACAATGCTTAATACTACAGTAATATTACATGATTGCATATCTATAGTACTGTATGATACCAGGATATACACATGCAGTGCAGCAGTTAAGACCTGTTTTGTCAGGCTATTACACTTTTATTGACTTACAAACAATATGAGACTCTTACTGACATATTCTGTAGTGTATGCAGTATTTGCCTTGAACAATACAGGTTTTATACTAGCAATTAATTTACTACTACTTTTATTTTTATTTCCCATGACAGTAAATGCATGAGTATTACTGACCTGCCTCGTGTTGCAACCTCGCCAGGTGACTGATGTGGGCCTCCTGGTTTGCTGCCCACTCCATTGCAGCTGTGGGTGACATAAGAGGAATATTTAGCCATACCTATCCATGATATACCTGAGCTGGCAATTATTACACACATAGTGGGGTGATACTTACACACATCTGGAACAACCCCTGACGCTCTATCCTCCTGGAGCCACTCCTCCAAGAGGTCCCCCTTATGTCACTTCAGGTCGGCATAGTGGTGCCTGACCTGCTCACCACTTCCGGGTATGTCAGTGGCCCTGGTGAGGTCATGGGTGAGACAGTCCCAGGCCTCTGCCTTATATTGGGAGCCCTGGTACTGGCCCTGCAGCAGTCTCTGAGCATGGTCTTTAACTAGGAGTCCTGCCATGATCTTGGACTCCTGGATGCACCAGCAGTGCATCCAGAAGTGCACACCTTCTACCCTTACTGCCATAGTACCTGCAAGGAGAAGCTACAACAAGTAAACTTGGGTTTAAGTAGGGCCAATTTCCCGCACTTTTCCATGATTGGCCGGTTTTGAAAAGGCTAAGCTATGGGCAAACCTGCTTACCTAGGGTTGGCTTTGTTTAAAGGGGTATACCACTGGGCACATTGAGTTAGCTGGTCTACACGTTGCTTACACCTCCTAAGCTGGCCTGTGCATTGCTTAGCATTGCTTACATTAGACTTTGCATTATATTTCCTTTTGGGCATTGATTTCTTATTCATTGCATCTTATATATCTGCCAGGTATCCACAATTAATGCGTACGTACACTCTGTGGGGTCCTTGAGTTTTATTGGGGAGTTCAACACTCTGCTACAATTACACCTCACTTCTGGGCTTACTGCTATACTCCAGTTCATATATTTATGTTATGTAGTGGGTTATGGAACATATAACTGTATACTGATTCCTTTCACAGCTTCAGTTTGGTTTTACTATGGTGAGGACTTGTTTGCTGATACCTCATTCTTCTGTACTTCTGTGATGGCTTGGTTGTTAACTACTGTGACTATGGTGTATGGGGTCCTGGATTTGAGACCTGCATGGCTGTTTATTTTGTTGATGGCCAGAACAAGGGCCGTTGGATACAGAGTGATTAAGGCACTTTTGAGGAGTTGTAAGCGGGTTTGCACGAGGGTAAGCTCTGCTCACCTGCCGTTACATATGCTTACAGGGAGTTAGCCTTAGAATTGCTTAGCCAATGTAGGCATTGCTTACTGCAGCGCAAATAGGCTTACACCCACTAACTAGTGCTTAAATATGCTTACTACTGCTTATTTGTGCTTAAACCTGCTTACTAGTGCCTTATTCATTATGACACTGACACCTCACATGTGCATTTACTACAATACACCGGTTAATAAAAATATGTTATTTAGTGGGTTATGCAACATAAATATTACTCATAATGTGCTTTGCCATGGAAAATGGAATCTGCTGCAGTGGGACTCAAACAGGGAATGCCCACTTGGAAGTCGAATGCTCTGCCCACTACACTATTGCTATGCTGCTTCATTTGCATATATCTTCCTTTTTATCCTCTTCCACCATTTAAGCTTCATTAAGCATAGCTAAGCGATGGGCACACCCACGCACCTATGGTTAGCTTTAATCGGATTTAAAAAAAAGGGTTTCTTCATTTTATTCATATATACTGTTGCTTTTGTACACAAGGGGGACTGTTGGTGGGGATATGCGGTCACCTGTGAGCGGTCTCACTCATTGCATACCCCTTTCTGCTGTTCTGCATTGCGGGGGCTTGTATATTCTGAGAGCTCTGCTCTCGGACACGCCCCCTGCACTGTTACATGCTCCATGTAAGATTAAGAGCTCAGGCAGCGCGCCTCATTCATATGCATGGCACGATGCCATCCTGCTCCTAAATGGTCGCTTCCGTGCAGGGCTAAGCTAGTCCTGCATGGAAGACTAGTAAATCTGGGGGAAAGTGTGAAATGTGTTCACAGTGCAAGTTTATTTTGGAATGTAACCAAGTGCATTTGGGTTCCAAGTATATTAGAATTTCTGGTTGCTTTTCTTGCCAAGCAACAGGAGTGGTTTATGCTGCAAAATGCAGCTCTTGCTTTGCATATTATGTGGGAAAGACTGAGCGAAAATTTAAACAATGGGTGTATGAACACATTTATGATATGCATACACATAGAGACCCGTGCTTTAGTTAAACACTTAAAGGAATTCCCAAGCCATAGTTTTAAATGTGTCACACTGGAACAGTTGCAAAAAAACCTTGGGGGGGACTATGGGGTATTTTTTTAGAACCTAGAGAGTTGTGGTGGATTTTACACTTGAATGCATCTGCTTATTCAGGGTTAAATTATGCAATATCTATTTCTTGTGAGTTAAAATTAAAAACTTTTGATAGATAGTTATATAAAAATAAAAATATTTATATAAATATTTTTTTAAAAATGTATTGTCAAAAGTATTTCATTGTAATATGATGCTGCTTTATAATGCTATGTCTTTAAGACCCATGTGGTTGGGTTGGTCTATAAAAGAGTTTGTCACATGATTTTTGAATGTCTGAAGAAGGCTGGTATTTTCTAGCTGAAAGCACTTAATGGAATAAAGTTTTAAAAGGTGTGTTTTAAAATAGTGTGTTTCTTGCCAAATTCTGCCTTATTATTACTATTTTCTCAGTTTTTGGTTCTTGTTTGTTGCTGGTCGTTAATATGGCAGAAGACAGTCCACAGATGAATACAAGGCATGTCTCATGAACAGAGTTTGATCAATTGCAAACTTCTGTTAATAACTTAACTTTGCTAATACAGCAACTGACTCAACATTCACAAAACACAGTAAATGGTGGCTTGCAGAATGGCTCAGGAGAGCTGAATTCACATATGCAACCTTCCAATTCATCTTTTGATGGTGTTCCACCTGGACAGGAACATTTTCAAGTTCAGACTGCAGTAAGATACAATGTATCTAATTCATCTGTAACTGCAAATGTTACAAACAACTCAAGGCTGGAACAGTGGCTTAATTCAGCAGTGCCTTCAACTCCAGGAGGTGTGGTGCACCAAGCAGCTATTGAAGGTAATTTAACACTGTATCATGAACTTTTAACCAGATATTGTAAACGTTTTCATGAAAATGTATATTTTAGAGAATGCATTAAGTGCAGGCAGGTCCCAAAGGGCCTGCAGTACTGGAAGTACCCTACTGGGTTAGTGGAGTATTAGTATTCGCCATTGCATTAAGATTTACTCAGTATGTATGACAGACATGGCTGTGAGCTAATGGGACTGTTGCTTCATTATAATTCTAAAGAAATGGATGAACTGTATTCAACAGTTAAGACCATGGGTGAAACTATTATTCAAGATAATGCTTTTCATCAATTTAAAGTGCAGTATGTCAGAATTTTTTCCGAAATAGACAATATGAGCAAAGCCATAAACCAACAGAAAAAACTCAGGTTGGAAAGGGACAGACTAGATTATTTAAATGATAAAGCATACCCCAGTCCACCCAAAGGGCAACAAAGGACTGTTTCTTTCTCTGACAATCAGAATACTGATTGTGGAGATGAAAATGGCAAGGTTTTCACTAATTAGCAGGCCCCTTTGGACCAGCCTGTGGTGCGACGGTTGGAACTAATCCAGAACAAGAGGGTGTATTACAACTACAGGTCTGTGAATTATCCACTGAACCAACAACAGAGGAGGATGTCCCATTCCTTGGGCAGGAACTAGAGGAACTGGTAGGTGATTTATGTGCATCTAATTCTTTATGTATTATAAAAAACGGTACTGGGGATTTCACCATGTATAAACTTTAGCAGCTACAATATAACTCAGGCTCATGCAGAGCAGACTTGTTCAGTAAAGGCCTGAAATTTATACCTATGAGAAGAGCTGATGTGTCTAAAACTTTAATAGACTTGAAATTATATGTTAGATAGCTGAACTTGTCTCTTTATTTTAACAACAGTTATTCTGTACCAACAAATTTACGCATCCCCAGCACTTTCAACTCTGACTTGCATCCTATGTTAAAAACCTTTGAGGATGCATGTGAACTAGATTTGAGACATTTGCTTGAAAATAATACCGTACCTATTTCCTTTAACTTAACATAACCTAATGGATGACATTAAAAAATCAGGCTCTCTTCAATTTATGCAGCTTGATAAAGGAGGGGGTATCATCATTATGGACCAGGTGGACTATAACCAGTACATGCTCCAACTGTTATATTAGGACTCATACGTTGAGGCATCCCTTAAAGTCAATATTTCATATAATAGATTAGATTTTTTTTTTTTATATGATATGTTAACTCAGGCTCAGCTGTCTATGGAACAGTATAATTATGTTTGTAATATAGCTGCTAAGTTGGTCACAATTTTTGGTGTGCCAAAATTACATAAAGACTTTTATATAAGCCACCCTTTGACCCATTGTTGATGGTACTTCCTCAAAGATGTATTATATAGCAAAATTTATTGATGAACAACTGAAACATTACTTGGTTCCTGTTAAACATCTCTGTCAGGATTCTTGGGATTTTTTGGTGAACTGTAACAATTTAGAGAGGGATTTTTTTCTGACAATTGATGTAAAAGACTTATTTACCTGCATCCCCCACAATATTGGGATAGAATGGTTTATTGAATATTTCACTGACTATGTACATGTTGAACAGGATAAGATAAATACAATTTCACATTTACTTGAAATGGTTTTATACAACAACTTTTTGTGTTATAATGGCCAGTATTTTAAACAAGTGTTAGGTGTAGCCATGGGCTCACCTTGTGGGCCATTATATCCAAATGTGGTTATGTTAGTATGGGAATTGCATTATTTATTTAATAGTGACTTTTTCAAGTATGTTAGGATGTATGTCCATTTTTTAGATGATTTGTTTATTGCTTGGGATGGTCCTGTTGATTTAATACCAGACTTTGTACAATTTTTAAATACTACAACTGAGTTTTTGAGGTTTACATACCAGTTAGGTGTGAACTCTATATCTTACTTGGATGTAGAATTAACTAGAACAGAAGCTGATTTAAAAGCCTGTGTTTTTAGGAAAAAAACACATATTCAAATAAATACTTGCATTTTACAAGTAACCACCCATGCCATGTCAAAAAAGCTGTTATAAAGGGACAGATGGTACGGGCCACCAGAATGGTAACTGATATGCTTGACTTCTTAAATGAAGTACACTTTATAGGCAACATGTTTGTGAATAGGGGTTACCTGGTCCAGATGGTTAACAATATAAAATTTGAGATCATTAAGAAGAGACTATCAGGCCAGTACATTCCTTTATTACAAAACCATCATCCCAGGTCATTTTGTGAAGCTTATGGAGAAGTTTCTCCTTCTGCAAATGGTATCCAAAATTAAACTATAGGAATAATGGCATCAGGCAATAGGGTGACACCTTTTTCACAACAAGAAAGTGGTGTGCAACAAGCAAAAAATGCATTTATTTCTACATTCAATTCCCATAGTAAAAATATAATGGATATTATTAATAAAAAGTGGGCATTTATTAGAACAGATAAACAGTTAATGGAAAAAAATTGATAATTTCCCTGATTTTGTATTTGGGTGGGATAGCAACCTTAAAGACTGGTGTGACAGTTTATCCCTTTTACATATGCAACCTGTGCAGAAAATGACAGTGTGGAATGTGTTCACAGTGCAAGTTTATTTTGGAATGTAACCAAGTGCACCTGGGTTCCAAGTGTATTATAGTTTCTGGTCGCTTTTCTTGCCAAACAACAGGAATGGTTTATGCTGCAAAATGCAGCTCTTGTCCTGCATATTATGTGGTAAAGACTGAGCAAATATTTAAACAATGGGTGTATGAACACATTTATGATATGCATACACATAAAGAGACCAGTGCTTTAGTTAAACACTTAAAGGAATTCCCAAGCCATAGTTTTAAATTTCTCATAATGGAACAGTTGCAAAAACCTCCAGGGGGGAACCATGAGGTTTTTTTTAGAACATAGACCCCCAGATTCACTATTCTTCCATGCAGGACTAGCTTAGTCCTGCACAGAAGCGGCTGTTTGGGAGCAAGACGGCAGCGCACCAGGCATATTAATGAAGGCCCGCTGCCTGAACTCCTAAATGGGCATGGAGCATGTACAAGTGCAGGGGGCGTGTCTGAGAGCAGAGCTCTCAGAATATACATGCCCCTGCAATCAAGAACAGCAGTTTAGGAATAAGAATGAGCGAGACTGCTCATAGGTGTTCGCATACCCCCAGCAACATCCCCCCCAAGTTTATAAGAGCAATAGTTAATGTATGAAATATAAAGAAGCTATTTTTTTTTTTTATGAAACAGATAAAATTTAACCGTAGGTTGCATTTCTTCGTGCCAGTCCCAAGCCCGGATAAATGGGGTGGATTACATCAGGAAGGGCATCCGGTGTAACACCTCTGCCAAATAACATATGCGGACAACAATGCAGATTTCCATACCAGATCGGTCGAGGTCCGGGTTAACAATGACTGCCACCAGTACTATTAGTCAACAGGGTGCTGGTGGAAATTGAGATACTGTTGGCTGAAGGAGAAGAAGAAGGGGAAAGCATGCCTGAAAGCAGAAAGAGAGGAGGGAGTTTAGGAGTGTAGTAGTGAGGGTAGGAACTTTGAATGTTGGCGGTATGACTGGTATAGGGAGTGAATCCAAACCCATGGCAAGCAGGACTGCAGATTCCAACAAAATATTTCGAATGCAAAGCAACCAGTCCAAAGATTCACCAGTACACAAATTTATTCCACCACAGAAAACAGTACATTAAGCTCTTTCACTCAGTCAATACCGAGCTTCCTGAGCTCGGTATTGACTGAGTGAAAGCGCTTCACGTACTGTTTTCCGTGGTGGAATAAATGTGTGTACTGGTGAATCTTTGGACTGGTTGCTTTGCATTCGAAATATTTTGTTGGAATCTGCAGTCCTGCTTGCCGTGGGTTTGGATTTACTTTGTTTTGAGGTTGTTTGAGACTTTTCCTGGTATAGGGAGTGAGCTAATATGATGGAGAGAAGGAAGGTTGATATATTGTGTGTGCAAGAGACCAGATGGAAGGGGAGTAAGGCCAGGTGTATAGGAGGTGGGTTGAGATTGTTCTATCATGGTGTGAATGGGAAGAGAAATGGGGTAGGGGTTATCCTGAAGGTACAGTATGCCAAGAGTGTTTTGGAAGTGAAAAGAGTGTCAGACAGAGTAATGTTTATGAAACTGGAAATTGATGGTGTAATGATGAATGTTGTTAGTGCATACGCTCTGCAAGTGGGGTTTGCGATTGATGAGAAAGAAAAATTTTGGAGTGAATTGGTTGAAGTGGTGGTGAGTTTACCCAAGGGCGAGAGACTGGTGATTGGAGTGGATTTCAATGGGCATGTTAGTGAAGGGAACAGAGGGGATGAGGAAGTGATGGGCTGGTATGGTGTTAAGGATAGGAATGCAGAAGGTCAGATTGTAGTGGATTTTGAGAAAAGGATGGACATGGCTGTGGTGAATCCATATTTTAAGAAGAGGGGGGAGCATAGGGTGATGTACAAGAGTGGAGGAAGATGCACACAGGTGGATTATATCCTATGCAGGAGAGCCAGCCTGAAAGAGATTGGAGACTGTAAAGTGGTGACAGGGGAAAGTGTAGTTAGATAGCATAGAATGGTGGTCTGTAGGATGACGGTGATCAAGAAGAGGAAGACAAGTGTGAGCAGTGCCAAGGATCAAATGATGGAAGTTGAAAAAGGGTGATTGTGAGGTGGAGTTCAGGGAAGAGTTAAAACAGGCACTGGGGGGCAGTGAAGAGTTACCAAATAGCTGGGTATCTACAGCAGAGATGGTAAGGGCGATAGCTAGAAAGGTGCTTGGTGTGACATCTGGACAGAGGAAGGAGGACAAGGATACCTGGTGCTGGAATGAGGAAGTACAGAAAAGAATACAGAGGAAGAGACTGGCAAAGAAGTAGTGGGATTGTCAAAGAGATGAAGAAAGTAAACAGGAGTATAAGGAGATGAGGAGCATGGAAAAGAGAGAGGTGGCAAAAGCTAAGGATAAGGCATATGGAGATTTGTATGAAAGGTTGGACACTAAAGAGGGAGAAAAGGACCGGTAGCAATTGGCTAGACAGAGGGACTGAGCTGGAAAAGATGTGCAGCAGGTAAGGGTGATAAAGGATAGTGAGGGAAACATACTCACAAGTGAGGAGAGTGTGTTGAGCAGATGGAAAGAGTACTTTGAAGGGCTGATGAATGAAGAGAATGAGAGAGAGAGAGAGAGAGAGAGAGAGAGAGAAGGTTGGATGATGCGGGGATAGTGAATCAGGAAGTGAAACAGATTAGCAAGGAGAAAGTACGGACAGCTGTGAAGAGGATGAAGAATGGAAAGGCTGTTGGTCCAGATGACATACCAGTGGAAGCATGGAGGTGTTTAGGAGAAATGGCAGTGGAGTTTTTAACCAGATTGTTTAATGAAATCTTGGAAAGTCAGAAGATGCCTGAGGAGTGGAGAAAAAGTGTTTTGGTACCTATTTTTAAAAATAAGGGTGATGTGCAGAGCTGTAGTAACTACAGAAGGATAAAACTGATCAGTCACAGTTTGAAGTTATGGGGAAAAGTGGTAGAAGCTAGGTTAAGAAAGGAGGTGATGATTAGTGATCAGCAGTATGGTTTCATGTCTGGAAGGAGCACTACAGATGCGATGTTTGCTCTGAGATTGTTGATGGAGAAATATAGAGAAAGTCAGAAGAAGTTGCATTGTGTCTTCATGGACATGGAAAAAGCATATGATTGGGTGCCTAGAGAGGTGTTGTGATATTGTATGAGGAAGTCAGGAGTGGCAGAGAAGTATGTAAGAGCGGTACAGGATATGTACGAGAGTAGTATGACAGTGGTGAAGTCTGCAGTGGGAGTGACAGATGCATTTAAGGTGGAGGTGGGATTACATCAAGGATCAGCTCTGGGCCCTTTCTTATTTGCAATGGTGATGGACAGGTTGACATACGAGATCAGACAGGAGGCTCCATGGACTATGATGTTTGCAGATGACATTGTGATCTGTAGTGAGAGTAGGGACCAGGTTGAAGAGACCCTGGAGAGGTGGAGATATGCTCTAGAGAGATGAGGAATGAAGGTCAGCAGGACTAAGACAGAATATGTGTGTGTGAATGAGAGGGAGGCTAGAGGAAGGGTGAGTATGCAGGGAGTAGAGTTGGTGAAGGTGGATGAGTTTAAGTACTTGGGATCAACAGTTCAGAGTAATGGTGAGTGTGGAAGAGAGGTGAAGAAGAGAGTACAGGCAGGGTGGAATGGGTGGAGAAGAGTGCCAGGAGTGATTTGTGACAGACAGGTACCAGTAAGAGTGAAAGGGAAGGTCTACAAGAGGATAGTGAGACCAGCTATGTTGTATGGGTTGGAGATGGTGGCATTGACAAAAAGGCAGGAGTCAGAGCTGGAAGTGGCAGAGTTAAAGATGTTAAGATTTGCACTGGGTGTGACAAGGATGGACAGAATTAGGAATCAGTATATTAGAGGGTCAGCTCATGTTGGACGGTTTGGAGACAAAGTCAGAGAGGCAAGATTGCATTGGTTTGGACATGTGCTGAGGAGGGATGTTGGGTATATTGGGAAAAGGATGCTAAGGATGGAGCTTCCAGGTAAAAGGAAAAGAAGAAGGCCTAAGATAAGGTTTATGTATGTGGTGAGAGAGGACATACAGGTGGTTGGTGTGACACAGCAATATGCAGAGGACAGGAAGAAATGGAAACAGATGATCCGCTGTGGTGACACCTAACGGGAACAGCCAAAAGAGAAGAAGAAGAAGATAAAATTTAACCATAGGTGTGCAGGTTTTCCCATCACTTAGCTACGTTTAATGCAGCTTAAATGGCACAAGAGGATAAAAATCAAGATATATGCAAATGAAGCAGTACTGCAATAAGGTAGTGGGCAGAACATTCGCCTTACGAGCCGTCATTCCGGTTCGAGTCCCACTCCAGTACATTCCATTTTCCATGTCAAATCACTTTATGACCAATATTTTTTGTTGCATAACCTGCTAAATAACATATTTGTGAAATGGAGTACTGCATTAAATGCAGATGTGAGGTGTCATTGTCATAATGTTGTAAAATCCACAGATAATCACAAGTGCCCCATACAGTATATGTACGCAGGAAGCAGGGATACAAATTGAAGATACAATTTGTAATGAATGATAAATCCATAGAGTTCCAAATCCACCACCTTCTCAAGAACCATTTAACATTACTGTCTAAATTAGTGCAGGGGTAAGTGGGAGTAATCACTATTAAGCAAGAGTAAACATACTTAAGCAGTAGTAAGCGGGTTTAAGCCTGTTTGCGTGGGGGTAAGCAATGCGCACAGATGTTAAGCAATATTGAAGCTAACTCTCTGTAAGCATATTTAACCGGAGGTTAACATTGCTTACCATTGTGCAAACCCACTTACAATTGCTTAAAAGTGCCTTAAAGGCTCATCCAGACTCTGCTACACTTTGCTGTGAAGGAAAGATTAGTTTGCTTTTATTTGTTGTATTTTGTATTACTTTAGTGCCTTTTTATATTTTGAATACTGTGGTTTGTTTTCTTTACCTTGTGTTTTACTTGCATTCTGCTTTAACTGCATATTAAAACTTCAAAAGAGACCACAGCTCTGTCTCTTCTGAGTCAGGCAGAAATTTGAAAAATTTTCCCACCCAATTACAGTTGTCTTGTTAAATAACACTGTCTTTCTAATTGCCTGCCTCTTATGTTAATCTGACCATATATCTCATTTCCTCTCTGCTTTCACTGGCTTGTGTGAGTAATCACAAAATCATCATTTTTGAAATCACTCCCTTTCAACTATTTAAATTTATTGGCCATCCTACTGTATTCCATAGTACCAGAATATAAAAGTGACCACCCCTTTCAATCCATCTTGCTGTTTTAAAAATAGTAACTCTGCACTAAACCTTAACTTTTTAAACAGATAAAACTTAAGTTACCTACTTTCACATCTAACTTCTCTAGTGCACACTGCAGTGTGCATTTTGTTTTCATCTTACCTTTAAGCATCCCTGTGACTAGCACTTGCTCTAATACCTGCTGGAAAGCACTAGGAAGCCTTAAACTGATACAAGCACTCAACTCTCCTTGTTAATAAGGAGAAATTAATCATAGGCACTAAACAGCCTATAATTACAAAGTACCTTGCTAAGGTAAGTGAAAACAGCTCTTGTACTTTACAAATAAAAAAAGCACCAAACCAGGCATGTCCAAGGGTCAGCTTCTGGTGATTTCTCCTGTCCACCTAGTGAATCTGGGAATACTGGGGCAATGCAGCAATTGCCTCATGTACACAGACAACCCTCTCCTCCTACCACCCGACACTACAACCTGTGAAAGATGCACTTACATAGCCAAAATGGAAGCAAAGCTCTCTCCACCCAAGATTGTGCTAGACAGTCAAGAGGAGAAGGTTAACACCCACACTACACCTCAAGCAACACACAGCCCTTCTAAACCCACACCACCAACACCCACATATAGCAACACTAAATCCACATATGCAGAGGCCCTTAACTGTAAACTGCCCAAGCAACAAGGACCTCTGAAGCTGAAACTCAAACACCAATCACAACCAAAGTGTCACATAGCTCACAACACCAGTGTGCCACCCAGCAACAGCCCCTAAGGCAAGACAACGTACCTAACACTTTAGTCATAGGTGACTCTATAGTCTGGCACACTGATGTCCCACTCACCAGGTTGAACAAGGAGAAAATTACAGTCAGCTGCCTGTCGGCTGCCAGGATCCATCACATAACGCATGCACTCAAGTCACTCCACAACAAGTACAAATATGACTCTGTCATTGTCCATGTTGGAGTGAATGACTTGAGACGTACCTCCCTGGACTACATGAAAAGAGACATGGAACAGCTCTCGGATCATGTGGCCCAGTCAGGTATGACCCTAGCCCTCAGTAGCATCCTGCCTTCGGCCAGAGTGATACCACAATATAAGGACAAAATGATTGACTTCAACAATTGGCTAAGCTTCTGGTGTCATTCAAAGGGGATCCAGTATCTGTCTGCCTGGGACGACATGATCGACAGACCATGATGCTTTGCCAAAGATGGTCTGCACCTGTTGTCCCTGGGATTCAGGTTACTGGCTAAGGCTCTTGCCACCCCATATAGTGCCTTTTTTAGGCAAAGTTCAAAGGACAAAACCACCACCGTAACAGGTACAAGAATGCAAAACCTGAAGGTAATGCTACTCAATGCTAGAAGTCTAAACCTCAAAATGCACTCTCTTGAGGCACTCCTAAAAATGGAGAACATCAATATCTGTGCAGTAACTGAGACCTGGTTCAAGGCTCCAGAGAGCACCCCTGCAATACCAGGCTACAACTCTTATCACACATTTCGGCCACCAAACCAGGATCGAAACACTAAAGGTGGAGGAGTGTCAATATTCACCAAGGATACTCACAACACCAGGCTAGTTGCCCAACACCAATGTGTCTGAAATTCTCCAGGTGCAACTAACACTAGGTAAGACTGCAATCCAAATTGTAGCTTGCTACAGATCCCTCACCATGCCTCAAGATTCTCACTACACCTTTCTAAACATACTGGAAAATATTAAGATAGAACCAAACACCCTAATACTGGGTGATTTTAACTACCCTGCCATTAACTGGGAAAACTACTCATGTACCAACACATTTGCCCAACGGTTCTTGGAATTCCAACACCCTGGATCAACTAACCATAGTCCCACCAGGGGCTCCAGTATCTTAGACCTGGTCATTACCAACATGGGAAATCGATGCTCCACACCTATGGTCACCCCTTGTTAGTCAGGTCTGACCATAAGCTAATCACCCTTAACATCCACATCCCACGCCCACTCCCCAGTAAGAAAACCTCCGTAAAAAACTTCTCCAAAGCCAACTTCATGCTACTCAAGTCAGAAGTGACAAACCTCATGACACCCATGCAGACGGGAACTGAAAGTTCAACTGCTGAATCCTACACTAAGGCACTATACGAGCACATCCACTCATGCATGAATCGTGCCATCCCAAATAGAACCAAGATGCTCTCATCCAAAAAAAGGAAGCCAATCTGGTGATCCCCTGCCATAAACAAACTTTACAACAAAAGGAAGAAACTGTTGCAGAAAAGAGGAAAATCCCAGGATGCAAAAAACTCCCTACCAGCCTCAATAAGAAACTGAGCTGCCTCATAAAATCCTCCAAAGCTAGTTATGAAAATAAAATTGCCAAAGATTCCAAAGACAACCACAAGGCATTCTATAACTATGTCAAGAATCTAAATGGCAATGCTCAGATCTGTTCTGAGCTAAAACAGAATGGCATTAAATATACTGATCCCAAGGATATTGTCAATATCCTGGCAGATTGATTCAGTGCCAACTTCACCCCCCCTCTCACCCCCTAAATGGCCCATCTCAGTACTGGAAGATTGCCAAATTCCAGTAATAATGGCCACACAGGTAAAAAACTCACTCTCCAAAGCTAAGAATACAGCATCCATGGGACCAGATGACATCCTGGGCTGTGTACTACATGAACTACAATATGAACTGGCACCTCAACTAAGTGTCACGTTTAATCATAGCCTCACCTCAGGTTTCGTGCCCACTGAGTGGCGCAGAGCTGCGGTTATCCCACTCCACAAGGAGGGGTCCACCTTGGATCCTGGAAACTACCGTCCCATCAGTCTGACAAGCCTTATCTGCAAGACCATGGAGCATATTATCATGGAACTTATAAACAAAGACATTGGCAACCTTCAAACAATGGACTCCACCCAGTTTGGGATCGTGAAGGGCCGATCTTGTCTCCTGAACCTGATTGACTTCTTCGAATCAGTCTCCAGAGCCATGGACAAGGGTAAGGTGGTCCACACAGCCTATCTAGGTGTCTTCAAGGCCTTTGACACCATCCCCCACTCTGGAATCATAGAAAACTTACTAAACTGGGCATTAATCCCTACATCACCCAATGGATTGCTAACTGGCTTACTGATAGAACCCACACTGTAAAAGTAGCCGACTCCAAATCCAGCTCCAGACAAGTGACAAGTGGAGTGCCTCAGGGTTCAGTCCTGGGACCGCTCTTGTTTGGCATCTACTTCTCTGAAGTACAGGCCAACACTAAGTGACTCTGGCTAACAAAGTTTGCAGATGACTGCAAACTGGTCACCATTATTGAATCCCCAAATGATGTGGATACTCTACAAAAGGGCCTTACAGAGACAGATGCTTGGTGCCAGACCCATGGACTCAAGCTCAATGCCAAGAAATGTATAGTTATCCCCTTTGGGAAAAAAACATGTACCCATGAATTACCATACAGGTGGCAGTATACTAAACACTGAAAGTGTGATAAGAGACTTAGGGACACAGGTGGACAGTGGTCTCACCTTCGATAACCACATTACCACAACAGTCAGGAAATCCTTCTATGTGGCACTCCTCATCACTAAGGGTTTTTCATCCAGAAAAAAGGAGGTCATTGTCCCACTGTACTCATCCCTCATTAAACCCATTATAGAATACAACACCCCATTTGGTATGTACCTCTCAAGACATCTGCAACAACTGGAAAGGCTGCAGAAATACCTCACTAAAAGAATCACAGGCCTAAAGCAGATACCCTATGCTGACCGCCTTAAAAAACTTCAGCTATACTCTGTTGCATATCATCTACTCAGGGGCGATCTCTGCTTGACATACAAGGCCATATCAAACCCAGAGCTTTTGGACATGCTACACTTAAAGAAATCCCAATCCCTCAGAGCCACACACTCCAGGGATCTAAACCTTGTCATCACAATAAACAAAACATGCTGGAGGGATAGGTTCCTGACCTAGAGACTCCCCAGACTCTGGAATAGATTGCCCATACATGTCAAGCAGAGTGCCTCTTTGGCCCTCTTCAAAAGGAACCTTGATGATTGGATGGGATCACGTCAGTCACCCTGCTAGACAGGGGTCCAGGGAAGTAAATAGTGTGGGAAGAAATAGCCAGGGAATTGTTATGGCTAGGCTTGTATAGGCCCTAGGGCTGATAGCCTAGTACCAACCTATGAACCTATGAACCTTAATCACTCTGTATGCAACAGCTGCTGTTCTGGCCAGAAACAAAATAAACAGACTTTGCAGGACTTGAACCCAGGACCCTGTACTCTATAGTCACAGTAGTTAACCACTAAGTCATCACAGCAGTATATAAGATTGTGGTATCACCAAACAGATCCTCACTATAGGAAAATCAAACTGAACATGTGAAAGGAATCTGTATACAGTTTTATGTTGTATAAACTACTACATAACATAAATATATGAACTGGAGCACTGCATGAAGCCCAGCTGTGAGGTGTCATTGTAATAAAGTATTGAAATACCCTAATAAACACAAGGACCCCGTACAGTGTACATACACATGAATCATGGATACCAAACACATATATAATATGTAATGAATAATAAAACAATGCCAAACAGCAAATAGTATGCAAATTAAAAATTAAGCTACGCTAAGCATTGCACAGCCCAGCTTAGTAGGTGTAAGCAATGTGTAGGCCAGCTAACTCAGTTGGTCCAGTGGTATACCCCTTTAAGCAATGCCAACCTTAGGTAAGTAGGTTTGCCCATAGCTTAGCATTTTCAAAACCGTCCAGTCACGGCAAAGTGCAGGAAATCAGCCATATTTAAACCCAACAGGTGGGAATACATCTCATAACTGGTTGCAGCTTCATCCTGTAAGCACTGTGACTGGTATTGGAGAGGGTGTATGCTTCCAGGTGCAGCGCTGAGGCATCCAGGAGTCCAGAGTCAAATCAGGACTCCTTATGAAATACCATGGCCAGAGACTGCTGCAGGGCCAGTACCAGGGTTTCCAATACAAAGTGGAAGCCTGGGACCATCTCGCAGGTGACCACACCAGTGCCACTGGTAGACCCCAAACTGGTGGACAGGTAAGGCATCACTATGCCGACCTGAAGCGGAGAAAAGGGGATCTCTTGGATCAGTGGATCCAAGAGGCTAGGAGGACAGGGTAAGTCCCAGATGTGTGTATCCATCCACTACCTGTTTAATAAATGCCAGCTCATGTATATTATGGATAGGTATGGCTAAATATTCCTCTTATATCTTTCACAGTGGCTGATGAGTGGGCTGCGAACCAGGAAGCCCATGCCTGTATATTGCAGCGGTTGCGACGTGAGACAAGTTGGTAATATTCTTAAATGTACTGTCATAGGAAATAAGTCTAAAAGTAGTAGTAAGTTAATTGCCTGTATAAAGCCTGTACTGTTTAAGGCATGTACTGCATACACCAGAGAATATGGCAGGAAGTCTCTCATATAGGTTGTATGTAAATAAAAGCATAATAGCCTGACAATAAAGGTCTAACTGCTGGACTGCATGTGTTTACTCTGGTATCATATGGTAATGTAGAGTTACAATCTCTTAATAGTACTGTTGTATTAAGCACTGTTACCCACACTGTGCTACATAAATAAAATGTGTAGGAATGTCTGTATATGACTGTTGTAATACCAAGAGGTCATATAGTACAACTGAAAGAGACTTAGAAAACAGTGAAAAGACAGTCAACATAATCCAAATAGCACATTCAACTGAGATGTGAACTGTTGTATTTTTTGCACACAAAGCCATGGTTCAAATCCTGGGAGTGGTAGTAGGCTGTATGCAGAATCATACCCCACAACTGCACAGATATGTCCAGAATGTCCAGTAAATTGGCCCATATCTACTGTCTGTCACCCTGTCCCCTGGCAAATCAATGGAATGATCCCAGACGTTTAGGCAGCATATAAGAAATACAATTGATTGTCAGACATCTATAAGAACAAACCTGTCACTCTAACAACTCCCAAAATGTTATAAGAGTGATAAGCCAAGTATGTCCCATCTCCACCCCCATGTTGTAAAGCTGCCAGAGTGTGTGCAGTAACAGAGTGAGACGTATGTGCACAATACTAATGTGGAATCTGGTAATATGTGTGGCAACATTCAGGTAGTGCTAACAAATATTGCCCCCACAGGTCTTTCAGGTACAAAAACTGTGCCTAGAAACAAAAGATTGATATCCTGTACTGGTACTGTTTACTCTGGTATTGTATGGCATTGTTAGTGTTGCAGTTGCTCAGAATAATAAGTATTACTCATCAGTGTCACCCACACTGTGCTAAATAATAAAACTGTCTAGGAAATCCTGTATAAGAGTGTTGTAATTACAAGGTCAGATTGTAAAACCACAGGAGAAATATAGACAGAAATCAGATAAGAGATACACAGCAATATCTATATAGCACACTCAACTGTGATGGACACTGTTTTATTTTAGCAGACACAGCCATGGTTCAAATGCTGGGAGTGGTAGTAAGCTTTATACAGAATTATACCCCACAAGTGTACAGAATTGTCCAAAATGTCCAGTTAATTGGCCGATATCTGCCGATTTTTCCCTGTCCCCCTGGCATATCAGTGTGCTAATCTCTGACATGTAGGTAGCATTTCATGTAATATAACTGACTGTCAGGCCTGTACATATTTGGAAAATTTCAGTGAAAACAAACCTGTCATTATACAATTCACCAAAGGTTTAAGAGGGCAATAGTCAAAATATGTCCCGGTTTACCTGCATGTGGTCAAGACATGCCCAGAGTATGTGCAATAAGAGATGGACAGGTATGTGCATAACAAAACCTGGAATCTGGGATATGTGTAGAAACAGTTAGGTAGTGTTAACAAACA